>NC_081792.1:2133385-2158385 GCF_963082965.1 Carassius carassius
CCCTCACACACACACACACACACACCCCCTCTCTCTCTCTCTCTCTCTCGGTCCCCACTTTCTCTCTCTTTCTCTCTCCCCTCACACACACACACACTCTCGCTCCCCCCCTCCCTCACACACACACACACACACACACACCCCCTCTCTCTCTCTCTCTCTCTCGTGGAGTGAGGTTGCGTTAGTGGATGTGTGTGAGTGTTTTTCTATTCTTTCTTTATTTCTAAAAACATACTGAAAGTGTGTTTCTTTTTCTTAATTTCTGTGTTTAGGTTTAGGTTAGTTGAGAGGGTGTTTTTTTTATTATTTCTTTCCCTTCCTCCTGTGTGGTTTTTATTTTGTTTGGCGCCCGCATGGCGTCTTCCTCGGGGGGAACGGTGTCGGTTTCACTCTGGAATGGGTTTAGATGGGTACCAGGTACTGGGTGTTGATTGTAGTTGGTGATCAGGTAGGTCACGAAAATATAAACTCAGCCTCGCGAATGAACAAAGCCGTCGTGGTTTTTTTGAAGACTGAGCAACACGTTGATCAAATAATTGAAAATGGGCTTTGGGTGAAAGGAATGTTTGTGCCAGTAACACCGCTGTATGCACCGGCTACCAGAGTAAACATTTCAAACGTTCCTCCATTCATTAAAAGTGAAGTGATCGTTAAAGAATTATCTCGTTTTGGGAAAGTAGTCAGTCCAGTTAAGGTGGTACCTTTAGGGTGTAAGAATCCAGCGCTAAAACATGTAATTCAGAAGACAAGTTCATATGTTTTTAAATTCTCAGGATAAAACTTTGGATATGTCTTTTAGGAGTAAATGATGGGGATAGTTCTTACGTGTTATATGCAAGCACTGAAAGCTTAAGATGCTTTGAGTGCGGTGAAATAGGTCACAAACGTTTCTCGTGTCCGCATAAAAATAGGACAGGAGAAGAACAAGAGGCGGAAAGTGAAAATACAATGGAAAGTCAGGGTGACCAGAATCGGGAACCAGAGAAAGTTTCAGAAGGTCAAGGTGTGCATATTGGTGAAGAAAATGAGGAGAGTACAATTTCTAGTGATTCTGCTGGTTTTGTGCAAGAAGAAAGCCATAAAAGCAGCGACGGCGGTTGAAAATGTGCTTTTTGATGGGGTCTTATCAGTGAGTCAGGATGCAAAGGTGGCGAATGCGGCTGAAGATGTAGGCTTTGACGAGGTTTTATCAATGAATCAGACTCAGGATGATGGAGGAAAGGATGACGATTGTTGTTCTGAATTATCTGATTGCCCAAAGGCGGGTAATGATTTATATGTGGAACAGATTGAGTTTTTGGATTAAATAAAAAGGTAAAAAGGTAAAGGTTGCTGATTATTTCCCAGATGTTGACAAATTTGTTGCTTCAGTTGTGTGGGCGCGGAAAATGTATAATTTCTCTGTGTTATCACAACAGAAACACTTTCGGTTGAAAAAACATATAGCTACGATTAGGCAAAACAAAAGAGGAAAGGAAATTAGGAAATTTTACTTTGTTTTTCCTTACTTTTCTGTCTTATGGAGCCATTGCGAGTAGCATCTTTAAATGTAAATGGCTTTAGAGATAGAAGAAAACAAGCCTTGCTTTCAGAGTGTTTAACTTTTAAAAATATTGGAGTAACTTTTCTTCAGGAGACGCATAGTGATAAAAATAATGAAGTAGAATGGGGCTTATGGTGGGAAGGGAAGTATATTCTTAGTCATGGCTCCAATGTTAGCTCGGGTGTTGCTATATGTTTTAGTCCTAACTGTAAGGTTAAAATTTTATCGGAACATGAGATAGAGCCAGGTCGGTTATTAGTTGTAAAAGCAGAATTAAATACTTATATTATTTTTGTAAATGTCTATGCCAATAATAAAGGGTCTGAGAGAATTGTTCTTTTTAAAAAAATTAAAGGAATTTTTAAAAGTTTTAAATACATTAAAAAAGATATTGTTATTATGGGAGGAGATTTTAACTGTACTTTAGATTTTAATATGGATAGAAATAACGAAGAAACGCACTATCAATCTTCATCGGTTTTGGCTAATATTGTCAAATGTTTTGAGCTAAAAGACATCTGGAGAACTGAAAACCCATCTTTAAAACAGTATACCTGGGTGAAGGTTTCTGAAGGACAGGTTCATGGGGCAAGGTTAGACAGGTTTTATATTTCAAATAAGTAGTAGAATCTGCAATGCTAATATAATTCCTAATATTATTTCAGATCATAAAAAGATTACAATAGATTGTGTATTGTCAAAGCAATGTAAAGTAGGTTCATATTGGCATTTTAACAAAAAGCTGTTACAAGATACTGACTTGTGCAAATTTAAAAAAATTTTGGCAAATATGGCAGATGAAAAAAAATGATTTTAGAGATAATACAATGGCGGGAAGTAGGAAAAACCCAAATTAAAGTCTTCTGTCAGCAATATACTTGTTATTCCTCAAAAAGAATGAGAAATATGATTAAGGAACTTGAAAATTTAATTTTTGAAATTGAAAATGGAAAAATATGAAAATCAATTACAAAATGTTAATGAAAAAAAGCTGCAGTTAGAAAATGTATTGCAAGAAAAAGTAAAAGGAGCTCTTGTCAGAGCACGTTTTTCTCATATTATGGATATTGATGGACCAACATCTTTCTATTTCAATTTAGAACGAAGTGTGTCTAGAGAAACAAATGTTGTGTTTAAGGGATGAACAAGGGGACTTATTTTATGGCCCATCCGAAATGAGTAAATGCGTTTGTATGATATTGATATAACAGATATAGATAGTTAAACTGAACTTTTAGATTCAATTTCAGAACTTAAATCAGAGCATAAAGAAGACATAGATTCTATTTTAAGTTTTCAAGAAGTAACTAAAGCTGTGCAAGAATTATCAACCGGAAAATCCCCTGGATTAGATGGGCTCCCCTCGGAATTTTTTTTTCTTTTTGGGAAATTATTGGAAAAGATTATTATGATGTGATTTTATATTCAATACAAACATGATGTTTACCTATTAGTTGCAGAAGAGCAATTCTTTCTCCATTGATCTAACTTTACTTAAAAATTGGAGGCCTGTAGCTTTACTAACCACAGATTATAAGATTTTCTCTAAGTGTATTTCCAATAGACAGAATGAACGTATGGGATAATTAATTCACAAGGATCAATCTTATTGTATAAAAAACAGGTACATTAGAGATAATTTGTTCCTTATAAGAGATGTCATTGACTATTAAATGTTAAATAATATTGATCTAGGGATAATCAAGAAAAAGCTTTTGACAGAGTGGATCATTCTTATCTGTTTGATGTTTTAAGTGCATATGGCTTTGGAAATGGTTTTATTTCATGGATTAGATTACTCTACGAAAAAGCAGAAAGTATGATAAAAGTGCCTGGAGGTTTAAGTACACCCATTAAAGTCCGAAGGGGGATAAGGCAGGGTTGCCCACTTTCGGGTCAACTATATAGTTTGGTTATTGAACCTTTACGGTGTAAATTAAGAACCTCATTAAAAGGTTTACATATTGAAGGATCCTTTAATAAACCCATTAAACCTTCTGCTTATGCTGATGCCCTCACTGTGATAATTAAGGAAAAAGATGATGTACAGAAGGTATTGAATTGTATTCAGTGTTATGAAAAGGCTTCTTCAGCTAAAATAAATTGGGGGAAATGTGAAGCTTTATGGTGTGGAACTACAAGTTCAGTACCAAAGTTGCCTGGAAATGTTGAATGGAGTAGAGATGGTATTAAATTTTTAGGTTCTGATTTATATAAAGGTAAAAATTGGGATGGATTGACAAGAAGACGCTTGTGTGTACGCTTGTCCAACTGAAAATGGCTTCTCCCTCAATTATCATATAGAGGAAGAGTTTTGATAATAAATAATCTTATTGCATCTTCAATGTGGCATAAAATGGCTGTTTTGGATCCTCCTCCTAATCTTGTAAAAGATATCCAAAGACAATTGGTTAATTTTTTTGGTCAGGACAGCACTGGCTGAAAGCAGCTGTCCTGTATTTACCAATATGTGAAGGAGGACAAGGACTTATTGACATTGAATGCAGAGTTGCTGCTTTTAGACTACAGGCTGCTCAAAGGCTCTTGTACAAATGGCAGTTGGACCGATGTAGCCTGTGGATTGTTGAGAAGAGAAGGACGGTTGGGCCTTGATCGACGACATCTGTTTTTAATGGATCTTGATGGAGTGCAATTAACTGGACTAACACTTTTTTACAAAACAATGCTTAGAGTTTGGAAAGTCTTTTCAAACTCTCGAAAAGAAGGGTCTGTCAAAGGTTTCTGGGGAAAAGAAGAACCCATAATGTATAATCATGTTTTATCTGTAAAATGTTTGAACTCTGTTTCAGTGAGAAATGCACTTGTAAGAGCAGGTTTTACTAAGGTGCCCTCTTTTCGGAATAAGGAAGGGTGGTTATCCCCAGAAGATATTGCCTCAAAGATTGGTGTTAAATCCTTACGTTTTTCTGAAAGACTTTTAAATTAAATTGTGGAAGCTGTGCCTTCTGAATTTAAATGTGCTCTGGATAAGTAACAAAATGGGGATGATAATGTGAAAGAGTTCCCAGAATTGGAAGTAAAAGTTTCTGTGGACTTATGGCAGGAGGGAGAGGGAAAGTTACTTACTTTCAACACTCCAGAACTTAAATATTTTCATGAGGTGGGCAAGAAATTCATGTACTATGTTTGTGTAAGAGTAATGAGCTTTTCAGGCACTTAAACAAGTATGTGAGCCCAGATGGCAAGAAATATTTGCTATTGATCTTTCACCTAAAAGAAGCTGGAGAACTTTATATAAGGTTCCTATAGATAAGAGAACCGGAGATTTACAGTAGAGGATCATACATGGCATAGTAGCCACAAATAAACAAAGCTCGTTTAGACTAGTGTTCTTGAACGATTTGTTCATTTTGAACGAATCTTTAATGTGACTCGGGAAGAACGAGTCGTCTCGGGGAGTGATTCGTTCAGTCGCGCATGCGCATTATTCTATAGGTTCTGTTCTAGTAGTAGTGATTCACCTGTCAGTCAATGCAGTCTTGAGCCGGAAAGAGAATTGATTAGTTCATAGTTCGGGTCTATCGGGTTTTTGACTCGTTCCTTAATCACGTGACAGCCCCATACTCTTACCCAATGCAGTCTGAGCCGGAAAGAGAATTGATTAGTTCATCTCATGAGTCTTCGGGTCGGGTCGAGTCATTCCTTAATCACGTGACAGCCCCATACGCTAAAACCATAGACAGTAAAATAATGCAGTATTGAGCCGGAGAGAGAATTGATTAGTTCATCTTTCGGTTCTTCGGGTTGTTCGTTCTTTTGTCCGTGATGTGACAACATTGGCTAGAGTAATTATTAAATCAGATTGTCTGTATAAAACATACTTTTGTAACATATGACACTTTATAAACATTAAAAAACACTGTGTATATACTTTTGAATTGTTGTTTATTTTTGTGCCATTAAAGCTTTGTAACAAAGAGGACAACTATTCCAAAATAAATCAAAATAATAAAAAAGTAAATAATTAAAAATAAAATTAAAAGATAATAAAGCCACAGGGTCTAATAACCTTAACAAATGAACTTTAAAAGTACAATATAAAAAAAGAAAAAAAAAGAAAAACTAAATATTGCACAACAAACTTTGCTTTTTTTATATAATAATTTAAAATGAATACGTTTTAAAATAAATAACCCTTTTGTGCCAAAATAAAAACTTTATATCAAAGAGGATAACTATTCCCCAAATAATTTTAAACCATTTAAATAAAAATAAATGAAAATTAAGAGATACTAAAGCTACGGAGCCTTATAACAATAACAAATTACCTTTAAAATCACAAAAAACAACGAAAATATTGCACAACAAGCTAGTCTTTTTCTAAATAAATAAAAATAAATAAGCTTTAAAATAAATAACACACTGAGGCTATATTTTTAGGACTTGCTTTAAGGCATGTTTGCATTAATAAAAACAAGCTCCCGGACCTTGGATGGGCTGAGTCTGTTTCTTCTATCTGAGATAATCTGCCCAGTTTTAGAAAAAACTCTTTCAGATGGCACAGATGTGGCCACAATGCAAAGTCTTGTCTTTGTGACTTCAGAAAGGCTTTTGTATACTGGTGAACATCTCCTCCACCAGGCCAGAGGGTCTGATGTGCGGGGTAAGAGTGGCTCTGCAAGGTAGGCCTGCACCTTTATAGCATCTGAGGTCTTAGAAGAGGGAGCAGAAGGCCTCAAGCTTGCTACCCTCTCGTCAAAGTCTTCCCAAAACATGGCCCCTGCACTGGATCTGAAGTATCCTCCTCACTCTGAGCTGGGTTAAAACTGTTAAAGCTGAAGTTATCATAACCTTAATGTTTTAAACTAACATTAATAATTCAAATTCAAAATGTTATTTGCTTTTAATGTATATGTCATTATGTCCTTTTTTGAACAATCTTCTTATACATATGTCAAGTCTGCCTAGGAAAAGCAATTATACCAGCAAACTCAAAATTGGAGTAAAAATGAACAAACTAGTCTATAAATACTTTTTATTGTAAGCTTGAATTATTATATAGCCTAGTGTTTATTTACCGATAGACAGTCAAAAAGACAAATTAATCAATATTTTATTTATAACAGGGTTTTATTTCTTTATAAAATAATAACAAACCACAGATCCTCAACAAACAGTAACAAAAACACAGTGACAGAAATGTCAGAAATAGCGTATGTGGCTGTCACGTGATTAAGGAACGAGTCAAACTCGACCCGAGACCCGAAAGACTCATGAGATGAACTAATCAATTCTCTTTCCGGCTCAAGACTGCGTTAGTTTTGCGTATGGGGCTGTCACGTGATTAAGGAACGGGTCAAACTCGACCCGAGACCCGAAAGACTCATAAGATGAACTAATCAATTCTCTTTCCGGCTCAAGACTGCGTTAGTTTTGCGTATGGGGCCGTCACGTGATTAAGGAACGAGTCAAACTCGACCCGAGACCCGAAAGACTCATGAGATGAACTAATCAATTCTCTTTCCGGCTCAAGACTGCGTTAGTTTTGCGTATGGGGCCGTCACGTGATTAAGGAACGAGTCAAACTCGACCCGAGACCCGAAAGACTCATGAGATGAACTAATCAATTCTCTTTCCGACTCAAGACTGCGTTAGTTTTGCGTATGGGGCCGTCACGTGATTAAGGAACGAGTCAAACTCGACCCGAGACCCGAAAGACTCATGAGATGAACTAATCAATTCTCTTTCCGACTCAAGACTGCGTTAGTTTTGCGTATGGGTCTGTCACGTGATTAAGGAACGAGTCAAACTCGACCCGAGACCCGAAAGACTCATGAGATGAACTAATCAATTCTCTTTCCAGCTCAAGACTGCGTTAGTTTTGCGTATGTGGCTGTCACGTGATTAAGGAACGAGTCAAACTCGACCCGAGACCCGAAAGACTCATGAGATGAACTAATCAATTCTCTTTCCGACTCAAGACTGCGTTAGTTTTGCGTATGGGTCTGTCACGTGATTAAGGAACGGGTCAAACTCGACCCGAAAGACTCATGAGATGAACTAATCAATTCTCTTTCCGGCTCAAGACTGCGTTAGTTTAGCGTATGTGGCTGTCACATGATTAAGGAACGGGTCAAACTCGACCCGAGACCCGAAAGACTCATGAGATGAACTAATCAATTCTCTTTCCGGCTCAAGACTGCGTTAGTTTTGCGTATGTGGCTGTCACGTGATTAAGGAACGAGTCAAACTCGACCCGAGACCCGAAAGACTCATGAGATAAACTAATCAATTCTCTTTCCGGCTCAAGACTGCGTTAGTTTTGCGTATGGGTCTGTCACGTGATTAAGGAACGAGTCAAACTCGACCCGAGACCCGAAAGACTCATGAGATGAACTAATCAATTCTCTTTCCGGCTCAAGACTGCGTTAGTTTTGCGTATGGGTCTGTCACGTGATTAAGGAACGGGTCAAACTCGACCCGAGACCCGAAAGACTCATGAGATGAACTAATCAATTCTCTTTCCGGCTCAAGACTGCGTTAGTTTTGCGTATGGGTCTGTCACGTGATTAAGGAACGAGTCAAACTCGACCCGAGACCCGAAAGACTCATGAGATGAACTAATCAATTCTCTTTCCGGCTCAAGACTGCGTTAGTTTTGCGTATGTGGCTGTCACGTGATTAAGGAACGAGTCAAACTCGACCCGAGACCCGAAAGACTCATGAGATGAACTAATCAATTCTCTTTCCGGCTCAAGACTGCGTTAGTTTTGCGTATGGGGCTGTCACGTGATTAAGGAATGACTTAAACCCGAGGACTTCTTGTCAGATGAGAGATGAGGTGAGCTAATCACAGACTGAAGACCCAGGTAAAGAATGAATTTTTTTCCTGTATCTTATAGCATTTTAGTTTTGTATTGTTTTTAATGTGATCAACGTTTGCGTAAGTACTAGATGTGTTGGGGAAGTAACACGTAACATTTTCATTACATTTTGCTAAAATGAACGAAATGACTCGAAAAAAGATTCGTTCATTTTCCTGAACGAGACTCAAAAGTCTGAGTCGGTAAAATGATCCGAACTTCCCATCACTAGTTTAGACTCCAGTGTTATAGAAACTTGTCCTTTGTTCTGAAATTGAAATGGCGTTTCATTTATTTTTAAAATTTAATAGACTAGGGCCACTTTTCCCCAAGTGTTAAAAGAATGGTGTAATATGTTGGGTCATGATTTTAGTCAAGAAGGTTTTATTTTTGGTCCTAAGTATCGGTATAAAACTAGGAATGTTGATGTATTTCTGAATTAGTTGTATGGACAAGCCAAATTAAGTACATGGTTGACAAGAAAAGCTAAACTTTTGGCAAAAGGTTCCACCAACATTGTATTAACATACAAAGGTTTGATTTCTGCCCGTTTAATGGTTGAATTTGCATATTATAAACTTACTGGAAAATTGACTACTTTTGAAGAAATTTGGTGTTTAAATTGAATTTTATGCATAAATGATGGTTGTTTGGAAATGAAGATGTAAGTTTTTTGTAATTTTTGATAGTTGTGGTTTTAATTGTATAATTGTGTAATTATGAAAATTTGTTTTTAATTGTTATTAAAGGGTTTTTGAAACACACACACACACACACTCTCTCTCCCCCTA
Organism: Carassius carassius; assembly: GCF_963082965.1. Taxonomy (NCBI): domain Eukaryota; kingdom Metazoa; phylum Chordata; class Actinopteri; order Cypriniformes; family Cyprinidae; genus Carassius; species Carassius carassius. The sequence goes on from NC_081792.1 coordinate 2,142,544, forward strand.
ACACACACACACACACACTCTCTCTCTCTACCCCTAACACACACACACACTCTCTCTCTCTCTCCACCTAACACACACACACACTCTCTCCCCCTAACACACACACACACACTCTCTCCCCCTAACACACACACACACTCTCTCTCTCTCTCCACCTAACACACACACACACACTCTCCCCCTAACACACACACACACACTCTCTCCCCCTAACACACACACACACTCTCTCCCCCTAACACACACACACACTCTCTCTCTCTCTCCACCTAACACACACACACACTCTCTCCCCCTAACACACACACACACACTCTCTCCCCCTAACACACACACACACACTCTCTCCCCCTAACACACACACACACTCTCTCCCCCTAACACACACACACACACTCTCCCCCTAACACACACACACACACACACTCTCCCCCTAACACACACACACACACACACACTCTCCCCCTAACACACACACACACACACACTCTCCCCCTAACACACACACACACACTCTCTCCCCCTAACACACACACACACACACACTCTCTCCCCCTAACACACACACACACACACTCTCCCCCTAACACACACACACACACACTCTCCCCCTAACACACACACACACTCTCCCCCTAACACACACACACACACACACACACACTCCCCCTAACACACACACACACACACACACTCTCCCCCTAACACACACACACACACTCTCCCCCTAACACACACACACACACACACACTCTCCCCCTAACACACACACACACACACACACACTCTCCCCCTAACACACACACACACTCTCTCTCTCCCCCTAACACACACTCTCTCTCTCTCCCCCCCAACACACACACACTCACACTCTCTCTCTCTCCCCCCCAACACACACACACTCTCTCTCTCTCTCCCCCTAACACACACACACACACACACACTCTCTCTCTCCCTAACACACACTCTCTCTCTCTCCCCCCCTAACACACACACACTCACACTCTCTCTCTCTCCCCCCCTAACACACACACACTCTCTCTCTCTCCCCCTAACACACACACACACACACACACACACACACACTCTCTCTCTCTCCCCCTAACACACACACACACACACACACACACACACTCTCTCCCCCTCTCCCCCTAACACACACTCTCTTTCCCTCACACAGACTCGCACACACCTAAAGCGGGTGTGTTGGGTGTACACCCCTGATTGAGGCACACCACAGGCACTGATGAGTTGATAAATGATTAATGAATGTATTTGGTGAAAACATGAAAGCAGAACTCACCTTGATTTGGCCACATGTTGGTCTCCTCAAATGATCTGCAACAAATGAAAAGACAGACTTTATTCCCTGATGTAAAGTGAACAAACACTACGGTCCACCATAGAAGATCACCTCTAACCGGTTATGATCTGAACTGATATTTACTACAAATACGGCTTATTTATGGGAACTGTCTGCACTACATTCAGCAGCACCCAAAACAGCCAAAGCAGCACTTAAACCTGCTTTCTGTGTTGTGCATGTCAGTCTGGAGTCGAGGCAGTTAAGAGGAAGTAGAAGTATAACATGTAAGGTGATCGTGAATGTGATATGGGATTTTACTGCCATCATTATCCCCAATGTATCGGTCCAATCAGCACGCTTTAATAAAGTACTGCCCTTCCAATGACTTTCAGATTTGCTGCTGTGTTTCATTTGCACTTATTCCACAGATGAATTGTAAAAAAAAAAAAGAAAAGAGGAATCCTGTTAATCTATTCACCATATTCGCAACAATAATGGGAAAGACAAAAACAAGTTATTTTTTCCAAATAACTATGATTTTTACATTCAGCTACATTTATGTTCATTAAATAGGCGTTACTCAAATAAGACAATTTTTATTATTAGTTTTTATTTATCTTTCTGAAACTGTGCTGTCCATGTGATCCACATCAGGGGACTGGAACACTTCGTCTGGAAACACCCTGGACAAACAGCTCTCTCTCTCTCTCTCTCTCGCTCTCTCTCTCTCTCTCTCTCAAAAATAAATAAATAAATAAAATAAAAAAACGGGACCTTGTTTTAAGCCCTAAATACAAATTCAGTTCACGCTAATAGTCAATTATATGAACTAGCGTATCATTAATAATGAAATAAAGAATGTCGCGTGACATATCCTTCTAGTAAGTTTTTTTTTTTAAATAAGCCGATGGAGGTTTCCTAAAGATACTTGATGCATGTAGTATTTGCATAACAAACAACACCAAAAACACCCCCAATAAGGCCACAGATAATCGCGTTTAGAGCACATAACTTACCTTCTTCCCGAGAAAGCTTCCAGTCGCTGACTCCCGCTTCCGCTTCCGCGTTCCGACCGAGCACCGTCGTGACGTCATGGATGCGAGCGCACTCTGACCCGACCAGAGTTAAATGGGTCGGTGTCTGTGAAGAAGCCGTCTGAGACACTTATTAAAGAGTGTTTGGGGAGATCCAGCCTGATCAAACACACCTGAAGATCCGGGTATTTCCTCACCTGTGATGATCTGCGCGTGGTCCTCCTGGAGATCAGAATGAGAGATTATTTTTTTCTTCTTCTGTTTCGTTTAATGGCGGGTGGCAACCAGCATTATGGTGCATTACCGCCACCTACTATGTTGGAGTGTGGTCCAGAGTTTTCCTTCCCTTGAGTAAAAAAATAAATACAGCTAATAATAGTAATAATACTAAAAATATTTCCTGTCCCTAAATTCTATTTATCAATCCAGTTTCTCTCAAATAACAGAATAACTTCCCTACTTCAATATCAAAAACATTTTTTAAACTTAATTCTTCCTGATCAAACTTTCTACTTTCCTCCCTAAATACTTCCCGCTCTCGATAGAATTTTTGACAGTGAAGAATTACATGCTCAACTGACTCCTCTATTTGGCAGTGATCACACACTCCTGAAGGGTGCTTATTTATTAAGTACAAGGTTTTATTAAGCCTAGTATGTCCTACCCTTAGCCTTGTCAAAAATGTTCTCCTCTTTATTGTTTCTTCTGGTTATCCTTCCTGTACCCACATTTTGCTGTAATATATAGAGATGTCGCCCTGTGTTTCCTGTATCCCAACTGTTCAGCCATTCCTTAATGATGTTTCGTTTAATTATTCCTTTTGCTTCAGACTTACTGAGTGGAACGCACAAGACCTCCTCCTGCATCAGCGCCTGTTTTGCTAATGTATCCACATTTTCATTTCCTTTAATCCCTCTGTGTGCCGGAATCCACATAAATGTTACCTGCATGTTCATATTTTTAATTCTATACAATATTTCATAGATCTCATTTACTATATCTTGTCTGCTGTTAGATGTAAATGACTGCAGTGACATTAATGCAGAGCATGAATCAGTACATATAATAACTTTTTTAATTTGTAATTCTTCTACCTTCTCTAATGCTATTACAATTGCCACCATCTCAACTGTATACACTGATAGATGATCTGAGGTCCTTCTCTTACCAGAAACATGTAATGTAGGAATACTAAAACCAAAACCTGCTTTCCCTGTATTAGGATCCTTGGATCCATCAGTATATATTTGAACATATGTTTGATATAGTGTTTGTATTCTATCTTCCACCAGTGCTGCTATATTTCCAAATCCTTTTTCACCCTGCATTTTTTCCAGGAAATATAAATCTACTGACACTGGAGGAAACAACCAAGGTGGTGTCACTGATAATGGCACTGTCGGGATATATCCACCTTGATTTAATGTCATGTCTTCAGCTATTTCTTCACATCTCCATGCAAAGCATCCCCGTTTAGCTCTTTCACTCTCCCAACATCAGAATCAGAATCAGAATCAGAAAGAGCTTTATTGCCAAGTATGCTTGCGCATACAAGGAATTTGTTTTAGTGACATAAGCTTCCAGTAAACAGAGACAACAACACACAGACAAAAAAAAAAAAAAAAAAAAAAAAAAAAAAACCAATTAACAGGAGATTTACAAATTGGCAAATAAATAAGTGTATAAACAATTGTGCTATAAATGATAATGGAATAGGATTGAGTGAGATGCAGGAATGTTCTAGGATGGAGGGGTAACAAATAAATATAAGGATATTGCACATTTTTGCATAAGTTTAAGTGGGAAACATTTAACTGTTCATGAGGTAGATTGCCTGGGGGAAGAAACTATTCTTGTGCCTTGCTGTTCTTGTATTTGCGGCTCTGAGGCGCCGGCCAGATGGCAAAAGTTCAAAGATGGGGTGACTTGGATGTGAGGGATCCAGAGTGATTTTCTGAGTCCTTTTCCTCACTCTGGATGTGTACAGTTCTTGGAGGGTGGGCAGGGGAGCACCAATAATCCTTTCAGCAGTCCGAACAGTTCTCTGTAGTCTTCTGATATCTGATTTTGTAGCTGAACCAAACCAGACAGTAATTGAAGTACACAGGACTGACTCAATGACGGCTGAGTAGAACTGTTTCAGCAGCTCCTGTGGCAGGTTAAACTTCCTCAGCTGGCGAAGGAAGTACAACCTTTGTTGGGCTTTTTTCACAATGGAGCCAATGTGATTGTCCCACTTCAGGTCCTGAGAGATGGTGGTTCCCAGGAATCTGAATGACTCCACTGCAGTCACAGTGCTGTTCATGATGGTGAGTGGGGAAAGTGCAGGGGGGTTTCTCCTAAAGTCCACAGTCATCTCCACTGTTTTGAGCGTGTTCAGCTCCAGGTTGTTAAGACTGCACCAGACAGCCAGCTGCTCAACCTCCTGTCTGTAAGCAGACTCGTCACCGTCCTGGATGAGGCCGATGACTGTAGTGTCGTCTGCAAACTTCAGGAGCTTGACAGAGGGGTCTTTAGAGGTGCAGTCGTTGGTGTACAGGGAGAAGAGCAGAGGGGAGAGAACACATCCCTGAGGGGCACCAGTGTTGGTGGAGCAGCTGTTTGACATGAATTTCCCCAGTCTCACTAACTGTTGCCTATCTGTCAGAAAGCTGGTGATCCACTGACAGATAGAGCTAGGAACAGAGAGCTGGGTCAGTTTGGTCTGGAGGGTTGTTGGGATGATGGTGTTGAAAGCCGAACTAAAGTCCACAAACAGGATCCTCACATAAGTCCCTGTTTTGTCCAGATGTTGCAGGATGAAGTGCAATGCCATGTTGATTGCATCATCCACTGACCTGTTTGCTCGGTACGCAAACTGCAGGGGGTCTAGTAAGGGTCCAGTGATGTCCTTCAGATAAGCCAGAACCAGTTTTTCAAACGACTTCATGACGACAGACGTTAGAGCCACAGGTCTGTAGTCGTTAAGTCCTGTTATCTTGGGTTTCTTTGGAATGGGGATTATGGTTGAGCGTTTGAAGCAGGAAGGCACTTCACACAACTCCAGAGATCTGTTGAAGATCTGTGAAAAGATGGGGGCCAGCTGGTCAGCACAGGTTTTCAGACAGGCTGGTGTAACGCCATCTGGGCCTGGTGCTTTTCTTCTTTTGTTTTTCTTGAAGACCTGGCGCACATCATCTTCACAGATTTGAAGAGCAGGAGGTATGGAGAGGGGGATTGCAGGAGGTGTTAATGGTTGTGTAGGGAGATGGTCAGAGTGGGTGTTGGGGGTTTCAAATCTACTATAAAACTCATTCAGGTCGTTAGCAAGTCGTTGATTAGCCTCAGTGCAAGGGGATGGTGTCTTGTAGTTTGTGATGGCTCTCAGTCCTCTCCAAACTGAAGTAGAGTCGTTGGAAGTAAACTGGTCTTCCAACTTTTTTGCGTAGGTCTTTTTAGCCGCTCTAATCTCTTTGTTCAGTGTGTTCCTGGCCTGATTGTACAAGACCCTGTCCCCATTTCTGTAGGCATCCTCTTTGGCCTGACGAAGGTGTCTGAGTTTTACTGTAAACCATGGCTTATCATTGTTGAATGTTAAATAAGTCCTGGTAGGAATGCATATATCCTCACAGAAACTAATATAGGATGTTACGGTCTCTGTGAGTTCGTCCAGATCGGTGGTAGCAGCTTCAAAAACGCTCCAGTCTGTGATGTCAAAACAAGATTGTAAATCCTGCTCTGTTTCGCTGGTCCATCTCTTCACAGTCTTTACTACAGGTTTAGCAGATTTAAGTTTCTGCTTGTAGGTCGGTATAAGATGAACCAGACAGTGATCAGAACGTCCCAAAGCTGCTCGTGGAACAGAGTGATATGCATCCTTTATTGTGGTGTAACAGTGATCCAGTATATTACTGTCTCTGGTGGGACAGGTAACATGCTGTCTGTATTTTGGCAGTTCACGGGAGAGATTGGCTTTATTAAAGTCCCCAAGAATGATTAAAACAGAGTCCGGGTGTTGTTGTTCTGTGTCTGTGATCTGATCAGCGAGTTTCTGTAAAGCCAGACTTACTTGAGCTTGAGGAGGGATGTAAACACTAACCAGAATGAACGAGTGAAACTCCCGCGGCGAATAGAACGGCTTGCAGTTGATAAACTGCGTTTCTAGATCAGGACAGCACATCTTCTTTAATACAGTTACATCTGTACACCACCGTTCATTGATGTAAAAGCATGTCCCGCCGCCGCGCGATTTCCCCGTTGATTCTGCGTCGCGATCCGCTCTAAACAGCTGAAAGCCCGGCAGATGGAGTGCGCTGTCCGGTATGGCGTCATTCAGCCAGGTTTCCGTGAAACACAGAGCAGCAGAGTGAGAGAAATCCTTATTTGTCCGAGAGAGCAGAAGCAGTTCGTCCGTTTTGTTGGGTAGAGAGCGGAGATTTGCGAGATGGATGCTAGGCAACGGCATTCGAAAACCGCGCTTCCTGAGTCTGACGAGCACTCCCGCTCGCTTTCCCCGTCTGCGCGTCTTGAAGCGCTTGATCAGCGCCGCTGCTCCTCCGATAACAATGTTCAGTAAAACGTCTGTATAATAGAAATCCGGAAAAATATCATGTGGTGTGTTCTGCCGAATGTTCAGCAGTTCATCCCTGGTGAAACTGATCGTGTTTGTTAAACAAAAAACAGGAAAAACGAACAAAAACAGTACAAACACTGGAGAGCCAAGCACTGAAGCAGCCATGTGCGGCGCCATCTTGGATATTCTTGGAACATGGGAGAAGTATCTTAGTTGTAGGATGTCGAACCCCAGAATGCCCTTGTAAATTTATCCAGTAGTGCATCATTAACTGCTTACGTCTAATGTGCAACGGTATTTCCCCCATCTCAACCTGAAGAGCAGCCACAGGAGTTGTTTTCATAGCCCCACAGCATAGTCTTAGAGCTTGAGCTTGCACCACATCCAACTTTTTTAATGCCGTTTTTGCTGCCGATCCATAAGCAATGCACCCGTAATCTAATACTGATCTTATCAATGCTATATACACATTTTTACTAGCAGGCCTACTTGCCCCCCATTCTGACCCTGTTAAGCATCTTATCACATTTAGTATCTTTTTACACTTGGTATTTACCATTATGATATGTTCATTCCATGTTAACTTATCATCAAACCACATACCCAAAAACCTTAAAACCTTTACTTGCTCTATTTCTTGCCCATACATCTTTACCTTAGCTTCAACCCCTCTCTTTCTAGTGAAAAATACTGTCTTGGTTTTCCCAATTGCAAACTTAAATCCCCATGCAATTGACCATCTCTCCACCACATTAATTGCCTCTTGTATTTTACCTTTAATATGATTAATGTTCCTTCCCCTTTTCCATAAGGCTCCATCATCAGCAAACAGTGACTGTCCGATATCCCCCTGTACTTGTGAAAAACCATCATTAATCATTATGGAAAAGAGTATAGGGCTAATAACACTGCCCTGAGGAGTACCATTCTCTACCATGTATCTTCTTGAAACAGCTGTCCCAATTCTTACTTGTATACTTCTCTCATCCAAGAATCCCTTAATCGACTTATATGTTCTACCTCCTATTCCTATCATTTTTAATTTTATCATTACTCCCTCTTTCCAAACCATATCGTAGGCTTTTTCTACATCAAAGAACACTGCCATTACAGACTCTTTATTTACTTGAGCTTTCCTTATCTCTGTTTCCAAACACATAACAGGATCCATCATTCCTCTACCCATCCTAAATCCACTCTGATGAGGTGATAAAATTCCTCTACTTTCCATATAAAAAGATAATCTATCTGTAATGATCCTTTCCATTATCTTTCCTACATGTGATGTAAGTGCTATTGGTCTATAATTCATTGGGCTTGATTCCTGATTGGAATAATTACTGCTTCTTTCCACCCAGCTGGCAATTTCCCTAAATCCCATACTTTATTATAAAACCCCAGCAACTTTGTAGATGCTAAAACACCTAAATGTTCTATCATTACATAGCAGATATCATCTTTACCCGGAGATGTTAATCCAGATCTTTTTATTGCCCTTCTCATTTCTTCCATTGTAATTGGTGCATCCATTATACTGTTACTATCCTCCCTTCTTTCAAGTAAATCTCCATATGCTAATCTTGTCATTGTCCTTCCTCTCTTGCCCTCCTCCGTTAAGTTATCTGAACTATGAATAAGAGTAAATGCCTTCGCTATCATCTCTGCCTTCTCCTGGTCAGACACTGCTGCTTCCTCCCCCGTCTTCAATATTGGATACTTCCATTCCCTTTGAATTCCTCGCATATTCTTAATCATGTTCCACACATCTCCAACAGGTGTTGCTCTACCAATTTTGTTACAGAAAGTCTGCCAGCTTTGCTTTTTTGCTTTTCGTATAATTTTCCTAACCTTTGCTTGTGTTTCTTTATATTTAATCAAATTATGAAAATTATGTGTTTTTCTTAATAATCAGAGTGCTTTATTCCTTTCTTACACTATTTTCCCACACTCCTCTGTCCACCAGGGAACTGCCTTTCTTTTAATTTTCCCTTTGCTTTTAGATATCGATTCTTTAGCAACTTGTAGTATTGTTGTTCTAATATTTTTATCAATCTCCTCTATTTCCTCATTTAGATCTATTTTGTCCATTTCTAGCTCACACATATATTGATATCTTTCCCATTTTGCACTACTAAATATCCATTTCCCCACTTATTTATTTCCAATAAAACACTACTCCATACTGGAAAACGATCACTACCTACCAATGATTCTTCAGCTAGATCCCACTCACATATTCCCGCTAAATTCCTAGAAACTAAAGTTAATTCTAATGCTGAGATGCTCCCTGTATGTACATCTATTCTAGTCCCTCTCCCATCATTTAAACACACCAAGTTTCTCTCTTCTAGCAATTCTTCTATAACCACACCATTTACATCTGTTTTTACTCCTCCTCATAACGTACTATGTGCATTAAAGTCACCACATACCACCACCTTATTACCATCCAACACTACTATTTGTGTTATCTGCTCCAACTCTAATTTCCTACATGGATTATAATAATTTATAATTACACACTCTCTCTCATTTGTCCATATCACTACACTAACATATTCTTGTTCTTTCCCCCCTACACTCACTTCTCTGAATGAAATATAATTTCCAATAAATGTAGCACATCCTCCCCCTACTCCATCCCCCCTATCACACCTTACAGAAGCATATCCATCTAATCTGAATTCTAAATTTGGTCTCAACCAAGTTTCCTGTACACAAATAATGTCTGGTTTATTGGGAAGATCATCAATGTACTTTTTAAATTCCTGTCCGTTGGCCATCAAGCTCCTAGCATTCCATTGTAGCAAGAGGACCATTATTAATACTATCCAGTCCCTACTTGCTCCTGGCTTGCTTGACTGTTTAGCTCATTCCTCACCTCCTCCCATGTCAGCTCCCTGATATCTAGGTGATGAATTGCTGCTTTTACAATTATTTGTATTCTCTCAGTTTTAGATTTAACCTCCATAGTTGCATTTATCACCCCTGCTATGAAAGTGACTAACTTCTTTAGATCAACCAGTCTGGTACTTTTGTATTTTGTCTTTCCTCTCTGTTTCTTTCATCACTCTTACTAACCATTTTCAAAGCTTCTGCATATGAGATCTTATTTTGAATTTTAGCTCGTTGTACTTCCATTTCCCTTGTCATCACCTCAAATCCACCGTAAGCCACACTATGACTACCCCCACAATTACAACACTTTAGTTGTTCGTGATTACAATGACCATACTCATGATCATCTCCACATCTTGCACACCTTCTTCTGCCTTTACATGTTATTGCTGTATGTCCAAACCTTTGACAGTTATAACACCTCATTGGCTTTGGAACATACTCTCTTACACTATAACTCAAAAAACCTAGTGTTACATTCTTTGGGAGCACTTCCTCCTCAAACTCCAGAATCACAAGCTCACTGTCCTTCCTTACTCCCTCCCGAGTTATCTGCATCCTTCGGACACCTTTTAGATGTCCTCCTTTAAGATTTGCTTTGATTTCCTCCATTGTAACCCCGACTGGTACCCCCCATATCACTCCCTTACTCCACATGTTTCCTTTTTCAATTTGACTTGTACTTATTACTTTAAACCTCCCAATTTCTTTAATCCTTCCAGCCCGCTCTCTCTGTTCTTCATTTTTACAACCGATCATTAGATTACCATCTCTCAACACCTTGGCTACTATAATATCTCCGATCTGGTTTCTCAATACAGTTGTTAATTTCACCGGACTTATTGACGAAATTCCCTCACCAAATCTCAATATGATTTTAAACTCTAGTCCTTTCATACCATTATCTTTTATTACTTTCCCATAATCCTCATTACTCCTTGCCCTCTTTGTACTGATCCCAGCAAAAGTGTTTCCTCTTTTGTCCCTCTTTTTTTTATCTTCTTGACTTATATCCATACCCCCCTCACTATCACCCATATTCAATTCAATTCAATTCAATTCAAGTTTATTTGTATAGCGCTTTTTACAATACAAATCGTTACAAAGCAACTTTACAGAAAATTATGTTTCTACAATATTTAGTAGTAGCTAGTAGTTTGTGCACGTTTGACAGGATTTTAGAAAAATAAAAATAATAATAATAATACAAGACGTAGTCAGCTAGATGATGAACTATCAATATTATTAATTAATAGTAATTATATGATGCAGTCACACATGTAGCAATAATTGTTAGTTCTGTTTGTTCATTCAAGGTTAGGATCATCTGGGGTCCTCTGAGGGTCAGCATCATCTCTTCTCAGGTGTTCTGGATCCAGACTGGAGCTTGTGTAAATCCTAGTTACCACGGGATGTAAATCCCGTGGCAAAACATAGAAACAAAATAGAGACATCATTAGCATAGCTGCTGATCCAACAAAGTAAAATTAGTTTAACCCAAGCTAAAGAATAAAAATGCAGATGCAACTACACTCACAATTTAAGAGATACATTATTCGAATGCTTGGCGAAAGAGATGCGTTTTTAATCTAGATTTAAACAGAGAGAGTGTGTCTGAACCCCGAACATTATCAGGAAGGCTATTCCAGAGTTTGGGAGCCAAATGTGAAAAAGCTCTACCTCCTTTAGTGGACTTTGCTATCCTAGGAACTACCAAAAGTCCAGCGTTTTGTGACCTTAGGGTGCGTGATGGGTTGTAGCGTGGTAGAAGGCTAGTTAGGTACGCAGGAGCTAAACCATTTAGGGCCTTATAGGTAAGTAATGATAATTTGTAACAGATACGGAGCTTAATAGGTAGCCAGTGCAGAGACTGTAAAATTGGGGTAATATGATCATATTTTCTTGACCTGGTAAGGACTCTAGCTGCTGCATTTTGGACTACCTGTAGCTTGTTTATTGACGAAGCAGGACAACCACCTAGAAGTGCATTACAATAGTCCAGTCTAGAGGTCATGAATGCATGAACTAGCTTTTCTGCATCAGAAACAGATAACATGTTTCGTAGCTTGGCAATGTTTCTAAGATGGAAGAATGCAGTTTTTGTAACATTGGAAATATGGTTTTCAAAAGACAAATTGCTTGCTAATATAACACCCAGATTTCTGACTGTAGAGGAAGTAACAGTACATCCGTCTAGTTGCAGATTGTAATCTACAAGATTCTGTGTGGTGTTTTTTGGTCCAATAATTAATATCTCTGTCTTATCCGAATTTAATTGGAGAAAATTATTTGTCATCCAATCTTTTACATTTTTAACACACTCTGTTAGCTTAGATAATTGGGAAGTTTCATCTGGTCTCGTTGAAATATATAGCTGAGTATCATCAGCATAACAGTGGAAGCTTATTCCGTATTTTCTAATAATATTACCAAGGGGCAACATGTATATTGAAAATAGAAGGGGACCTAGGACGGATCCTTGTGGCACTCCATATTTTACTGATGATAAATGAGATGACACCCCATTTAAGTAAACAAAATGGTAGCGATCGGACAGGTAGGATCTAAACCATCTTAGAGCCTGCCCTTGAATACCTGTATAGTTTTGTAATCGATCTATGAGTATGTCATGATCTATGGTGTCGAACGCAGCACTAAGATCAAGTAAGACTAGAAATGAGATGCAGCCTTGATCTGACGCAAGAAGCAGGACATTTGTAATTTTAACAAGTGCAGTTTCTGAGCTATGGTGGGGCCTAAAACCTGACTGAAATTCTTCATACAGATCATTTTTATGCAGGAAGGTGCTCAATTGAGCAGACACAACTTTTTCTAAAATTTTAGACATAAATGGAAGATTTGAAATAGGCCTATAATTTGCCAGTACACTAGGATCTAGTTTTGGTTTCTTAATAAGAGGCTTGATAACCGCCAGCTTGAATGGTTTTGGGACGTGACCTAAAGATAACGACGAGTTAATGATATTGAGAAGCGGTTCTTCGGCTACAGGTAACAGCTCTTTTAGTAATTTAGTGGGTACAGGATCTAATAAACATGTTGTTGGTTTAGATACAGTGATAAGTTTATTTAGCTCTTCCTGTCCTATATTTGTAAAGCACTGCAGTTTATCTTTGGGTGCGATGGATGAAACTGAAGTGTAAGACGCTGTAGAATCTACATTCGCTATTGTATTTCTAATGTTATCTATTTTATCAGTAAAGAAATTCATAAAGTCATTACTATTTAACGTTGGTGGAATATTTGAATCAGGTGGCGTCTGGTAATTTGTTAATTTAGCCACTGTGCTAAATAAAAACCTTGGATTGTTTTGGTTATTTTCAATGAGTTTGTGGATATGCTCTGCCCTAGCAGTTTTTAGAGCCTGTCTATAGCTGGACATACTGTTTTTCCATGCAATTCTAAAAACTTCCAAGTTAGTTTTTCTCCATTTGCGTTCAAGACTCCGAGTTACTTTCTTGAGAGAGTGAGTATTACTGTTATACCATGGCACAGTACGTTTTTCTCTAACCTTTTTCAATTTGATGGGGGCAACAGCTTCTAATGTATTAGAGAAAATAGTGCCCATGTTGTCAGTAATTTCGTCTAATTCATGTGTATTTTTGGGTACAAATAGCAGTTGAGATAGATCAGGCAGGTTATTTGCGAATCTGTCTTTGGTGGCTGGAACAATAGTTCTGCCCAGACGGTAACGCTGAGACATATAGTTAATATCAGTTATACGCAGCATGCACGATACAAGGAAATGGTCTGTAATATCATCACATTGGGGTACAATATCTATAGCAGTAAGATCGATTCCATGCGATATAATTAGATCTAGTGTATGATTAAAACGATGAGTGGGCCCGGTGACATTTTGCTTGACTCCAAAGGAGTTTATTAGGTCAGTAAACGCAAGTCCTAATGTATCATTTGCATTATCAACGTGAATATTAAAATCTCCCATGATTAGCGCCTTATCAACTGTAACTAGAAGGTCTGAGAGGAAATCTGCAAATTCTTTTAGGAATTCTGTATACGGCCCTGGTGGTCTATACACAGTAGCCAGAGCAAGAGATACATTAGATTTCTTTTGCATGTCTGACAGTGTAACAATTTAGCAGAAGTATTTCAAAAGAGTTAAACCTGTATCCTGTTTTCTGGGTAACATTGAGAATATCACTATATATTGTTGCAACACCTCCTCCACGACCAGTCTGACGGGGCTCATGCTTATAACAGTAGTTTGGTGGAGTAGACTCATTTAGACCAAAATAATCATTTGGTTTTAGCCAGGTTTCAGTCAAGCAGAGTACATCAAAACTATTTTCTGTGATCATTTCATTTACAATAACTGCTTTGGGTGTGAGTGATCTAATATTTATGAGCCCAAACTTTAAAAATTGTTTTTGTTCATTGTGCAGCTCGAGCTCATATCAGTGTCCTTCCACTCTGACCCATCTCAACATAGTTGTGCCTACCCGCTGCCTTCTCCCTCCTCTCCATTTTAGTTGACCTCTTTCCAAACTCCCACTTCCATACGCTCCTTTCCTCGCGCTGCAGTTAGAGACCGACCCGGAAGTGAACTCGCGGCTCCTATGAACCGGAAGCTGGCGTATGGGCTTGGGATCCACGAATACGTTTTACGTATCTAGATGAATCTACCTCAACGGGAATTCTGAATGAGAGATTGGTGAAACACACACCTTTTAATGCACTAGTTAGGGTTGCCACCCCTCCCTTAAAATACGGAATCGTCCCGTATTTGAGAATAAAATAGCGAGGGGTCCCGTGGGGTTGTCCCATATTTTCGGAGTTGTCTTCAATGCAGCATCTCATGCAGATCATCCCACCAGCACTCTGTGAAGACTCGTCCTATTCTGTCCCTGATTGGGTAATACTCGCTGCCATCGTTGGATTGATAGGTTTGTTTCACTGCTAATCAGAGTCAGAGGAGGGCGGGTCTCTTGGCAGAGAGTCGATTTGAAAGAATGGAGGAGGCTGCTCCAGATACACTCCCTCCAACATTCATACACTTTACAATAAGGTTCATTTAAACATTAGTTTATTAACTAACATGAACTATCAATAAGTAATACATTTGCTACAGTATTTGTTAATGTTAGTTAATAGAAATAAAGCTTTTCATTGTTCATGTTAGTTCAGTGCATTAACTTATATTAACAAGATTTTAATAAAGTATTTGTTGCACACACAGAAGAGGCGGAGACTTCTGGTGTCACATATATTGTTTTATTGCTGTATACTGTCTGCAGAAACACATAAACAGAGAGAGAAAGGTTGTTGGCGGCTGTACTGCGTTTGAGCTCCGTCACTATATTCTTTTCATTGACTATTTTTAACTTAAAAATCAATTTTATACATCATCGTTTCCGTTTATATAACGTGTGAATATATCCTCTATTGTATTCTACAACAAAAACAATCAGAGCGCCTCGCTATCGCTAGTTTTATTTTGATCTCCCGGGTCCGCTATTAGCTTTTAGCCCGTTAGCATCAGCAAGCGTGGTTGCTCCTAACTGCGCTTACATTGCTAATACTCTATTCACACACATTACCACTGCTGTACTCACTGTTACTTGCTTTAATGGCGGATGAATGTCTCCACTCTGTGCAGCTCGAGCTCGAGGCCGTGGGAAAGCAGATTCGCGACCTGGAGGTGAGGCAGGCCCAGCTGAGAGAGCGGAGAGCCGCGCTGGAATCATCCCGGGCTGACGCTCACAAGTCTGGGGTAAATATACAGCGTGCTGCTAACAGTCCCACCACGTCTACTCCGTGTGTTTCTCTGCACAGGCCCGGTGCACCCAGGACGCGATCTTCCCAGATGTCCTTCACTGCGACGCCGGGACACCACGGACCCTGGGTGCATCCACAGCGGAGGACGCGAGCCGGGTCCCGGGCGACGACTTCTCCCCCTCCTGCCTTCGACATCTCCATCCGGAACCGCTTCGCTCCCCTCCGCGAGACAGGACGCGACGCTGTGATCATCGGAGACTCCATCGTCCGACACGTAAGTGCTACATTAGCCAAA
>NC_081792.1:2158585-2163585 GCF_963082965.1 Carassius carassius
AAAACACAAAAGCTAAAATAAACTAACACTGAACTTGGAATTTAACATTATATACATGTGTGTAGGTCTGATGGGGTGTTAGGCTGTGTGTGAGTGTGTGTGTGTGTGTGATTGGGTGTGTTAGGCTGTGAGTGTGTGTGTGTGTGTGTGTGTGTGTGTGTGTGTGTGATTGGGTGTGTTAGGCTGTGAGTGAGTGTGTGTGTGTGATTGGGTGTGTTAGGCTGTGAGTGTGTGTGTGTGTGTGTGTGTGTGTGTGTGTGTGTGTGTGTGTGTGTGTGTGTGTGTGTGTGTGTGTGTGTGTTGTGTGTGTGTGATTGGGTGTGTTAGGCTGTGAGTGAGTGTGTGTGTGTGATTGGGTGTGTTAGGCTGTGAGTGTGTGTGTGTGTGTGTGTGTGTGTGTGTGTGTGTGTGTGTGATTGGGTGTGTTAGGCTGTGAGTGAGTGTGTGTGTGTGATTGGGTGTGTTAGGCTGTGAGTGTGTGTGTGTGTGTGAGTGAGTGTGTGTGTGTGATTGGGTGTTTGCTGCTCTGCTCGTCCCTCAGGATGTGGAGAGATGCTACAAATCTTGCTGCTAAATTGGAGCATTTGGCTTCTTCGCCAAGGATGAATCTAAGTTTTTGGGTTGGATTACAGGTGTTAAATTGGGGAAATATCTTATTCATTTTGGGGTAATATTGGTCTCTGATGTGTTGGTATTTGGGGCATTCTGTGAGGAAGTGCAGCTCGGTCTCCGGCACTCCCAGAATGCAGTGCGAGCAGAGTCTGTCCTCCCGGGAGAGCCAGGTCTGTCTGCGCCGGCCCGTTTCGATGGCCAGGCTGTGCTCGCTGAGTCTGTACATCGTCAGGGTTTTCCTGAGCTTCACATCATTCACTGTGCTCAGGTAGCTCGCAACAGTGTACTCTCGATTTAGTGCTGAATAACATTCCAGTTTGTGTTGGTTTTGAATGGTGTTTGTCCAATGGGTGATGTACTTGTGTTGTTCTGTGTTGATAATTTGTGCAGGCCGAATGTGTGTGAGTGTGTGCTGAGGCGAGCTGATCTCTGCAGGAGAGAGCTCAGTCAGTCTCAGCACCAGCTGGCACAGGGGACTCCTCGTTACGCTCAGCTCTTGGTGTTTCAGGGCTTTATAATGGTACGTGTTGGGATCGCTTGTTTTCAGGTGTTTCCAGAATTTGATGGCTCTTTTTTGGATGTTTAGGAGGAGAGGGTATTAAATACCAATTTAAAAAATCAAATTTTATAGAAGGACCCCACACTTCACTGCCATATAAAACAATTGGTTCAATTATTGATTTGAAAAGTTTGAGCCAAATTTGGATTGGGATGTCAATTTTGATTGATCGTTTTATGGCATAGAAAGCCCTCTGAGCTTTCTCTTTGAGTTCATTCACAGCCAAAGCAAAGTTACCAGTTGGAGTTATTTTCAGGCCGAGGTAGGTGTATGCTTTTGTGCTCTCAATGGTTCTGTGTGATAGTGTGAATGTGTGTGTTGGTCCCTGAGATCTGGAGCGTTTCTGGAACATCATGACTCTAGTCTTCTGGAGGTTGACGGTCAGGGCCCAGGACTGACAGTAATCCTCCAGCAGATCCAGGCCGTCCTGAAGCCCTTGTTTAGTGGGCGACAGGAGGACCAGGTCGTCTGCGTAGAGTAGACACTTGATCTCTGTGTCGTGGAGAGTGAGACCTTGAAAGGGAGCATGTTCTAACATATTGGCCAATTGGTTGATGTAAATGTTGAAGAGGGTGGGGCTTAAACTGCATCCCTGTCTCACTCCGCGCCCCTGGGGGAAAAATTCGGTTCTTTGGTTTCCAATTTTGACAGCGCATTGGCTGGCTGTGTACATCGATTTGATCAAATCATAGAATTTCCCCCCTACTCCACTGTCGATAAGCTTTAGGTATAATCCTTCGTGCCAGATTGAATCAAATGCTTTCTTGAAATCAACGAAACAAGCAAAAATTTGTTCTTTGTTTTGATGTACATATTTGTCAATTAGTGTTTGTAATGTAAAAATGTGATCGGATGTGCGACATTTTGGAAGAAAGCCAATTTGGGATTTACTCAAGGCATTGTGCTTCATAAGGAAGTGTAAAAGTCTGGCGTTTAAGATGCTGCAGAGAACCTTCCCCAGGTTACTGTTCACACAGATGCCTCGGTAGTTGTTGGGGTCTAGTTTGTCTCCGCTCTTGTGGATGGGGCTGATGAGGCCCTTGTTCCAGATCTCAGGGAAGAACCCTACACACAGAACATCATTGAAGAGTTTGAGCATGGCCAGTCTGAAGCTTTGGTCTGTGTGTTTCAGCATCTCGTTCAGGATGCTGTCTACACCACAGGCTTTCTTGGACTCAAGGACTCCTAATTTTTCTTCCAATTCTTTCATTGTTATGGGGAAATCTAAAGGGTTTTGGTTTGTTTTAATTGATCTTTCCAAATTGTCTAGTTTATTAATTATTTCATTTTGATTAGAATTTTGAATTTCAGTTGGGGTGTATAATTCCTGGAAGTGGTTTTTCCACTTCTCCCCATCTTGGATTGCCAGAACTTCTTGATTTGGTTTGTATAGCAATTTCCATTTATCCCAAAATTTGTGTGAGTTTATAGATTTTTCAATTTCTTCAAACTGGCTTTGCAGAAACTGTGCTTTTTTCCGCCGGAGTGTGGCTTTATACTGTTTTAGTGCCTCACAGTAAAGAAGGCGGAGGTCCGGATTATCTGGTTGTCTGTGTTTTTGATTTGATAAGTTTCTGAGTTTTTTTCTCAGAGCCTTACAGTCCAAATCAAACCATTTGTCAGTATCTAAATATTTTTTCTTTGGTTTAACAATTGCCAAATTACTTTTTTGTGCTGTTTTGTAGAATATGTTGTTTAGGTCTTGTACTTCCTGATTGATGCCAAATTGGTTTTTGGGGTATTCCTGTATTTGGAACGAATGTATGAGGGATTGTATTTCTGAAGATTCGACGGCAGTGCTGTAATTACTGGCACTGGTTTCTGTCCATTTGAAAGACATTATTTTGCTCATTTGATATGGGGTCCTAATTGGTTGGGGTGATGTTTCAGATTGCTTTATATAGAGGATGATTTGGCTGTGGTCTGAGAAAGGTTTCAGGGGTTTGACTGTGAATGCTCTCAGAGAGGAAAGCTGGAGATCTGTGACGGTATAGTCTACAGTGCTGTTCCCCAGAGCTGAGCTGTAGGTGTATCGGCCGAGCGAGTCCCCTCGCAGTCTCCCGTTGACGATGTACAGAGCCAGTCCTCGGCAGAGCTGCAGCAGCTGCCGTCCGTGAGCGTTCACGGTTTCATCACAGTTTTGTCTGCTGGGGTGAGAAGGGAATAAGTGGTTATTGCCTGTGATGAATCTGCTACCGTGCGATTCGATGAAATCTAATTCTGCTCCTGTTCTGGCGTTTAGATCGCTCATAAGCAGCACATTTCCCTGGGCCTGGAAATGGCTGATTTCTCTCTCTATGTTCTGGAAAGTTTCCTCTTGGAAATACGGAGACTCGAGGGGTGGAATGTAAACTGCACAAAGGAAAACAGGCTTAGATGCTGATATCATTCCTTTTTGTATTTTAAGCCACAAGTGATGTTGTTCTTTTTTTATTAGTTCTATGGGCAGTTCAGATTTAATCCATATTATCATCCCTCCCGAGTCTCTCCCTTGTGTGACTGATGAGAGTTTGACAGATGGTAATATTATCTCTCTGTATCCTGAGGGACAGCTAGTGAACGCATCTCCTCTGCACCAGGTTTCCTGTAAGATGATCACATCTAGGTCTTGTAGTTCTTTCATAAAATCAGAATGTCTACTTTTTAGGCCAAAGACTGAGGAGTTTAGACCTTGAATATTCCACGTAGAAAAACTAAGTGATTTCATTGTAAACTTTTAAATTAATGTGTATGGTTTGTTTGCTATTTTGAGAAAAAAGAAATGATGCAAAATTACTACAGATTAAAATTAGAAGAATGAAAGATGTGATTAAGGTTGTGGTAGAAACTCAAAACATCAACAATTCCATATTAAATGTACATTAATACCACAGAATAATTGTTTTTTTTGTTTACCACTGTCCACTGTGTGTTAGTAGGTGAGAGCAGATGATACTCAGCATGTGTTGGATGTTGTGGAGTTCAGCGTTAGGGTGGTCTGCTCCTCCGCTGACAGCTTGGGCGTAGCTCAGTCTGCCTGGCTGGGCCGGGCTCTGCTGTGGACGGGCTTCAGCTGCTGGAGCTGTGGGGCTGTTGTAGAGCGGTCTCTGTCTGTAGGGGTCCTGTCTGGCTGCTGGAGCTCCGGGCGGTGGACCTCTGGGTGGTGCTCCGGTCGGGGCTCTAGATGAGCTGTGGACTGGGATGTAGTTTGCTGGAGTGTGTCTCGATGGATTGGCTGGGTTAGGGCTGGTTCTGCTCCACCTGGGGCTGGTCTGGTTGGTCCTGTATAGAGTGACATCTTTGAGTCTCTTTGCGAGGATATGTACCAGGTTCTTATAAAGGTGGACGTGGTCGTATAGACATTCAGTGTCCAGGTCTGGATGGTGGGCCAAGTGGACGTTGGGCAGGAGGGAACAATGTCTAGAGATTCTGGAGTTTATTTTATTAATTGTGTTGGGGTGGAAATCTTTCCTCTGAAGTAAAGTGGACAGGATGATTTTGGAGTTGGGGAAGGTTTCTCTAGCTTTATCCACGACGGCTCTGAGGGAGTTCGACACTCGGTCCTGCTGGCTCCGCAGGTCGTTGGTGCCCGTGTGGATGATGATGTGGCTGGGCCGGCCTAGCTGGGACTCTGTCAGGAGCTCCAGGGCTTTGTCAGTGGTGGGACAGCAGAGTTTAACAGCTCTGTGCTGGGGGAACAGTTTCTTTACATCGATGAATTTGCCGTTTGAATCGATGAGTAGAGCTATTTCGGGTTTCTCTGTGCTGGCTGGTGCTGGGCTGCTGTGAGACGAGGGCTGCTGTGTTGAGGAGTCTGGCAGGGGGCGCTGTGACGGCTGCGAGCGGGCTG